>NW_023270855.1:12745104-12778256 GCF_011800145.1 Mirounga leonina
AAATAAATAAATAAATAAATAAATAAATAAATAAATAAATAAATAAAATTTAAAAATGAATAAAAGTTCCATCTTGAACTAACTGAACTTGAGTTGCCTTTTAGCCATCAAAGTAGGTAAGTCAAATAGACTACATCAGATCACTTAGAATGTACAACATGATCCTGTCACGGTTATCAAGAAAGCATATACTGGACATTACGCTAAGTGAAATAAATCAGAAAGAGAAAAACACCTATATGTGCAATTTTAAAAAAAAGTAGTACTCACAGAACAGACTGGTGGCTGCCAGAGGCAGGAGGTACAGGATAGTGGTGAAGGAATCAGGTAAAGGGTGCCAAAAGGTACAACCTTCCAGTTATAAAATAAGTAAGAGGAATGTACAACACAGTGACCATAATTAATAATACTATACTGTATTATTCCAAAGTTGCTAAGAAGTAAATCTTAGAAGTTCTCATCACAAGATTAAAAAAATTGTAACTATGCATGGTGATAGATGTTAACTAGACTCACTGTGAAGATCATTTTGCAATACATACAAATATGCAATCATGTTATACCTGAAATTAGTATCATATGTTAATTACATCTCAATAACAAAAAAAGCATATATTTGTGAAAAGACAGGGAGAAAATGGGAAGGATATACAGCTAAATATATTAATAGTCATTAAATCCTAATGGTATTAAAAATGATTTCTTTTTGTTTGCATTATCTATACTGTTTTTTTAAACAATATGGATTATGCGTATTCTTTTTAAGAAACAAAATGTTTTAAGTTTTTAAATTCAGCCACTGAATGAAGAAAATAGTGAGATCAAAATAAAGAAACCAAAAGCCAGGAGTGAAACAGCTCGATTTTGGAGGCCGAAAAAGTGGGTTTCTGCCATTTCCTAGTTCTTCCTCTGATAAGAACTATTTGAATATAATGAATTCCATATATTTGCATTCAAACTTTCTCCATACAAAAGGAGCTGTCAAGGAAAAGTAGATCTAGTGATCACTGTCTAAACCAGACCTTAATCCACCTTCACAGGGCAAACTGACAAAAGCTCTCTCTGGTCCAGACTGCAGACAGTCTCAAGAGCCCACTTCTCATCTAGGAGGGGATGGGCTACTACAAGCACAGTATACTGCCTGTTGGGGCTTGCAAATTTATGACTGTCAACAGTGATTAAACCTACACTAATCTTGGGGGGCCTGGGTAGCTCAGTCATTAAGCATCTGCCTTCGGCTCAGGTCATGATCCCAGGGTCCTGGGATCAAGCCCCACATCGGGCTCCCTGCTCAGCAGGAAGCCTGCTTCTCCCTCTCCCACTCCCCCTGGTTGCGTTCCCTCTCTTGCTGTGTCTCTGTCAAATAAATAAAATAAAATCTTTAAAAAAAAATTGAAAAAAAAAAAACCTACACTAATCTGGTTTAAAAATTAAAATACAATGGCGCCTGGGTGGCTCAGTTGGTTAAGCAACTGCCTTCGGCTCAGGTCATGATCCTGGAGTTCCAGGATCGAGTCCCGCATCGGGCTCCCTGCTCGGCAGGGAGTCTGCTTCTCCCTCTGACCCTCCTCCCTCTCATGCTCTCTGTCTCTCATTCTCTCTCTCTCAAATAAATAAAATCTTTAAAAAAAAAAAAAAAGAAGGGCTTCCCCTCTTTCCTATTAAAAAAAAAACCTAAAATACATGAAAATAGATACCAAAATTATGGTCTTATCCAAATTTAAAATTACAATCTAAGCATACACTTGTACAGGGCACCTAAATTCTAGAGGGCAGGTAGTACTGCGAAGGGCCACTCTTTCCTTCCTGTAGGGATCAGTCTATTTTTCTACCTTTTACCATAAAGTTGCATTCTTAACTGTCATTCTTTTTTCTTTTAAAGATTTTATTTATTTGAGAGAGTGAGAGAGAGAGCACAAGAGGGGGTAGGGTCAGAGGGAGAAGCAGACTCCCTGCTGAGCCGGGAGCCCCATGCAGGACTCAATTCCGGGACTCTGATCCCAGGACTCCTGGATCATGACCTGAGCTGAAGGCAGTCGCTTAACCAACTGAGCCACCCGGGCGCCCCCTTAACTGTCATTCTTAACACTATGCTACACTCTGCATACTGAAATATGAAAACGGAAATGTGAGTTCATAAAGGCATTTTTCTTAATTTTATATTGTGAATATAGTAAGTCTATTTGAAAATATATTTAAGCATCTAGTATGTGCCAGGCACTGTTTCAGGGAATTGGAATGTATCAGTGAACAAAAGCAACAGAAATCCTTGCCCTCAAGGAGAGCACATTACAGTAATCTAGCAGCTAACATTTATGAAGCACTTCCATATTATTTGCCTTGTTTTGAACACTGTTCAAAATGTTTTACAAGTATTAACTCATAACAACTCTATGAGGTAGAAACTACTATTATTCTCATTTTACATGTAAGGAAACAGACACTGAGGAGTTAAGTAACTTGCCAAAAATAAGACAAGTCAAAGAAGAGTCAAGATTTGAACCTCAATAGTCTGGCTGTCAGTTCCTAACCTCTATGCCATTCTAATTCATGCAGCCACTTAAACATATTCCAAATAAATTCATTCATACCACATTCATATGCCAACAAATTTAGGCTCAAAGTATATTCTTACAGTAATACTACTTAGGTAGAGCTAAAGTAATTATTATCAAGTAAACTGATAAAAAGACATTTTTAGGATCATTTTGCCAATCATCATCCAAGTTTTTTTTTTTTTTTTTAAATAACAAATGATTGTTTTCCTAACCCAGCTTAGAAGGAAAAGCTTCAATTTTCAAGCAGAAATGTCACTACTTCGGTATCTGAAACCTAAAATTATTTTGTCAGTATTACAATTTTTTAAAAGTACAGTATTCTTAGAGATGGTTTTAAAATGAACCCTAAAGCTGTGATTTCTTTAAGGGTAAAAAAAATTTCTTTTTGGAATATGAAATGTTATTCTAGGGGCTCCTGGGTAGCTCAGTCGGTTAAGCAGCTGCCTTCAGCTCAGGTCATGATCCCAGGGTCCTGGGATCAAGCCCCACACCGGGCTCCCTGCTCATCAGAAAGCCTGTTTCTCCCTCTCCCTCTGCCTGCTGCTCTGCCTCCTTGTGCTCTCTGTCAAATAAATAAAATCTTAAAAAAAAAAAAAATGTTATTCTAGTGTATAAAACTAGACAAACTATGAAATATAAGACCCAATTGTCCAATTTAAGAAAGAGTGTAAAAAATAACAATAGAATGTAAGCCTTGTGGTGCTGACTCTGAAGAAAGAAATTAACTCAAATTATTCCATTAGAGATTCCAATTTTGGTTTGTCACATACTAGAAAAACTAAATGCTTTAAATTATCATTTAATTTTGACCATTCAGCAATTAGGTTAATATTTTTTTCTTAGTTTTCCTATATGAGCACAAAAGACATGAATCAACTTTTATAATTATAAATGATACTCAAGTTACTAATTTAAAAAATTCATATGCTATAGCCTCAAAAAATGGTCTACATGGCAAACTTTCTTTTCTCTCTCTCTCTTTTAAAGAGAGACAGGTGGGGGGGTGGAAGGGCAGAGGGGGGGAGAGAGAGAGAATCTTAAGCAGGCTCCACAACCAGCAGAGCCAATCTCATGACCCTGAGATCACGACCTGAGTCAAAATCAAAAGTCAGATGTTTAACCAACTGAGCTATCCAGGCATCCTTACTTGGTAAACTTTCTTAGATTCTGATTTATAAAAGAATATTTTTTAACACGCTCCCCCCCGCCCAAGAAAAGCAGCATCACACTTTAACAGGACAAGATTAGGTAAGGATTGCATGGAAATATGCCAGCTTCCTAGAATACAACTCTTAATGCAATCCACCATTAAGTTTAAAACAAATTAGATCCGGACAGAGAAAGGGGATAAGCTGTTATTTATATGACATGGCTACAAAATTCAATAAAAAAGAAAACTCAAAAAGGAATTATGTTCCCTATAGTCTCAGTCTTAGTAGTTGCTAAAACATAGATACCTCTTTAAACATTGAACACAGAAGCAGAGCAATTACCTAATAGAATAGTTTAAAAATACTGCTGGTTTACTTTACTTATCAACAAAACTAAATATGTTTTGCCCTAAAAATAACAAGGGACAAGTGCTTAGCTGACATCCAACTTTATATATGAAATCTGTTCAGAGAACATTCTCAGTAAGAGCCCATACTTCACTTTCTGGAAAGCAATTTGGCCATTTGACATGAAATATGTTCCTTTCTTTTGACCCAGTGATGTAACTCTGGAACTCATCCTTAGGAAATGCAGAACACATTGATGTACAATAAACTCTGGAAATTATTCAAATGTCCAATAATGAGGAAATGATCAAATATATTATGGTACAGCCACAAGATATGCCATAACAGAACAAATTAAAAAAGCATTAAAATGGTTTTATACACAGAAAAATGCATACACCATAATTAAAACAAACTAGGTATCCTCTCAAAACTTTTTAAAAAGGTGTTTAGATATATTCATTTAAAAAAGACAAAAAGAGGGCGCCTGGGTGGCTCAGTTGGTTAAGCACCTGCCTTCAGCTCAGGTCATGATCCTGGAGTCCCGCATCGGGCTCCCTGCTCGGCGGGGAGTCTGCTTCTCCCTCTGACCCTCCCCCCTCTCATGTGCTCTCTCTCATTCTCTTTCTTTCAAATAAATAAATAAAATCTTAAAAAAAAAAAGACAAAAAAAGACAAAAAGAAAAAAAACAAATAAATAGGGGCACCTGGGTGGCTCAGTCAGTTAAGTGTCTGCCTTTGGCTCAGGTCGTGATGTCAGGGTCCTGGGATGGAGCCTCCAGTTGGGCTCCTTGCTCAGCAGGTAGTCTGCTTCTCCCTTGGCCTCTGCCTCTCTGGCCCCACCCCAGCTCATCCTCTCTCAAAACAAATAAATAAATGAAATCTTTTAAAAAATAATAATAAAAAAGACAAAAAGGAAATACTTTGAAATGTTGACAGTAGTTAACCTTGGATGGTGAAGATAACAAGGTTTCTTCTATTTTATATCATTCTTTTAAAATTTTTACTAATGACCCTATCTTATTTTGATAATCAGAAAAAAATCTAAAAATAATACTTAAGTAGTTTTTATAGGTACAATGCATTTTCTATCCATGTTCAGTGACCATCCACTTTATCTCTGAGGTTAAAAAGCACTTTAAGTTGTGAGATACATTCTAAGTCAGTAATTTAAAATGGATTATTGCACTATAACAACTTCTTAATGAGAACATTTGGCTTTTGATATTCTAAGTCTGCATGGCAAAAATAATGGGAATGGGGATGAGGGTAAAGAACCTTGAAAGAGAAAGAAGCTCCTTGGCACGATGCCTCATGTGCTACAATTCCTAATGTGAAATTGAAGACCACCTCACTAGAAGACTATTTCTACAATAAAATTACAAATTTGCTAACCTATAGACTTGAGCCACAATATAGTTTCTTTAAAAACTATTTTCCCCATTCTTACTCCAGAGTAATTAGGTAATAAACACTCTGATCAAACCCAGAATTATTTCTGCTTTTTAAAGAAAATAAACATGGCTCAATAACCCAACAATGCTGTTAGCCAGTTATTTAAATGTCCAAACACAATATCAAAATATTCCACTACTCCTACTTTTATACAGATTATCATTCCTTCCCCAATTCATGCCCTCCAACATATATACAGACACACACATATATACACACATAGAGATACACACACACACACACACACACAGTCCTCAAATGTTAATCAACATGCTTAAGATGCTTGGGTTTAAACTGTTATCCAGATTCGTAACAAGAGTATATTTATGGGGCGCCTGGGTGGCTCAGTTGGTTAAGCGACTGCCTTCAGCTCAGGTCATGATCCCAGGGTCCTGGGATCGAGTCCCGCATCGGGCTCCCTGCTCTGCGGGGAGCCTGCTTCTCCCTCTCCCACTCCCCCTGCTTGTGTTCCCTCTCTCGCTGTGTCTCTCTCTGTCAAATAAATAAATAAAATCTTTAAAAAAAAAAAAAAGTATATTTATGAACAAATATATTTAAAAAAAAAGATTTTTAAAGGATTAAGATCTCCTAATCCACAGCTCTATGATTCTAGTCTCAGCTGGATTTTACAGAGGTAGACCAGAAAAGTAGAAAGGGAACTAACCCTAGGTTTTAATTTTATCTCTACTAGTTAGCAGCCTTAGGAATTTCACTTACTTTTCTGGATCCTCTAGCTACATCTATAAAATGAAAGTAAAATTAGACCACTTAATTAAAGTTTCTACAAACTCTAAAAAAAATGATTCTGGGGCGCCTGGGTGGTTCAGTCGGTTGAGCATCTGACTCTTGGTTTTGTTTGGCTCAGGTCATGATCTCAGGGTCCCAGCCCAGGTGGAGCTCCATGCTAAGCAGGGAGTCTGCTTTAAATTCTCTTCCTTCGCCCCTACCCATGCTAAAGAGCACATGCTCTCTCCCTCCCTCTCCCTAAAATAAATAAATCTTTAAAATAAAAAAATTCTAGATTCAAATTTCTACAACCGTTCCAAGTATCTCCTTTTCCTAATACTCAGCAGTAATAAACTTTTCCTTGGATTAACCAATTTGTATCAATATTTCACAAAAATGTAGACAAACTTTCATACTACTCATTTCTAAAACACACTGTTATCTTTAAGAGTTAGCCTGTAACACTTTGGTAAATCCTATTAAACATTTCTTATTAATTCCTGCAACCCATGTAAGAGCCTCCGTTAAAAATAAAGATTACTCAACATACATTACACATATAGAGCACATGATTTATTATGCAATAACTGCCAGAATACTTAGCAATGGGCAATATTTCATTCCCTAAAACTAATGAGAAAATTAAAGACTAGAGAGGTTTTTTTTAATGTTCAAAACAAAGAGAACACTTAGTACGTTGAGGGTGTCTATGTAAAAATATTAGATAAAATGAAGTATCATTCCATTTTCAAAACCACAAGAATATGAATTTTAGGAATGAACCTCTCTGTAAATAAAATGCCTAATTTCAGGGCGCCTGGGTGGCTCAGTCATTGGGCATCTGCCTTCGGCTCAGGTCATGATCCCAGGGTCCTGGGATCGAGCCCCGCATTGGGCTCCCTGCTCCACGGGAAGCCTGCTTCTCCCTCTCCCACTCCCCCTGCTTGTGTTCCTGCTCTCGCTATCTCTGTCAAATAAATAAATTCTAAAAAAGAAAAAAAAAATGCCTCATTTCAGAATAAACCAAACCCTATATATAACTAATTCACCTTCACAAACCTTTTGGGTAAGTTAAATGACATTTCTGAAATTTTTCTTAACTTTTAAGGCAGAAGATAAAGCCACAGTTTATGCAAAAAGTTGATTTTTACCAAAAGAAAACTGGCTTCACCTGAAGCTTTTCATACCTGGCAAGTTACTTTCTAAAGTGACACAAAGTACTCAAACCATCTATATTTGAGTCTACAAATCAAACATTTTATACAAAATACAAACAATAGTTAATTTTTTAAAATATAAGGCTAGGGCACCTGGGTGGCTCAGTTGGTTAAGCGACTGCCTTCGGCTCAGGTCATGATCCCAGGGTCCTGGGATCGAGTCCCGCATCGGGCTCCCGGCTCAGCAGGAAGCCTGCTTCTCCCTCCCCCACTCCCCCTGCTTGTGTTCCTGCTCTCGCTGTCTCTGTCTCTGTCAAATAAATAAATAAAATCTTTAAAAAAAATAAAATAAAATATAAGGCTAAATTTACTATTTTGGAAACATTGTTTTTATCTAAAAGTCTGTAAAAATCACCTTTAATTACTAACCTTTTCCTCACCCTCAACATATTAATAATCACAGGTTAAGTTAGAGGCTGAGATTTTTTTTTTTTTTAAGATTTTATGGGTGCCTGGGTGGCTCAGTTGGTTAAGCGACTGCCTTCGGCTCAGGTCATGATCCTGGAGTCCCAGGATCAAGTCCTGCATCAGGCTCCCTGCTCGGCAGGGAGTCTGCTTCTCCCCCTGACCCTCCCCCCCTCATGCTCTCTCTCTCTCATTCTCTCTCAAATAAATAAATAAAATCTTTAAAAAAAAAAAAGATTCTATTTATTTATTTGACAGAGAGAGATAGAGCAGGAACAACAAGCAGCGGGGAGTGGGAAAGGGAGAAGCAGGCTTCCCGCTGAGCAGGGAGCCCAATGTGGGACTCGATCCCAGGACCCTGGGATCATGACCTGAGCCAAAGGCAGATGCTTAACACCTGAGCCACCCAGGCGCCCATAGAGTCTGATATTTTTTTTAAAAAGGTATGAAATTTACGAGGTCTCTTTTTTACTCAGTATCTTAAAGGCTGTAACAACTACAGTCCAGAATTTTTCTAAGCCAAACCTACCCACATCATTATAATCCAAAACGAATTGTCTAATATAAAAAAAAAAAATAGTGGAACCACTAGTTCACTTTGAGTTCAACAGGGTTCCAGAAGCTCTGCTGTTAAAATAATCTAATACAATTTTTTTTTAAAAATGGGGGGGTACATGATGTTATTGTTACAATCCATAATTCCACTACTGGAGCCCACATTTGGATAAATCAGATTCAGGAAAGGAAATTACCCCAGCTAATTCCCTTCTGAATATTTTCAAAATGCTGTTTCTGCATTAAGGAAGTGTATCCGCTACAAATAACAACAGCTACCACTTACCTAGCCCCTTCTATGGGCAGGATGGTGCTAGTCACTTAACATCTGTCATTTCAGTTACTCCCCAGAACAACTCTTCAAGAAACCTATTATTATCTCTAATAGATGAGAAAGCAAGGCCTGAAAGAGGATACAAGGTTAAGTGGCAGAGCCAGATTGGAAACCCACAGTTCCTTGACTTCAAAGTTCTTGCTCACATTAAGCTACACCATCTTTGAAAAACATAATAAGCATGATTTTCATGCTTATGTCTTTAGAAGTTCTTCGAAGATTTACTAAACCTTTTCAGGTTTCCCAAGTATAACTACTCTGCAACAAATATAACAATTAATTGTAGTATACACCTACACCTACACTATATATTAATTCAGTCTTGTCAAAAGGACAGGGTTTACAAGGAGACTCCAATTCTTATCTCAAGGGAAAACCAGAAAATTTAGTTAACTGAGGTCTGATCTTTTCTGTATCATATAAAAGCTCTAGTACGGGGCACCTGGGTGGCTCAGTCAGTTCAGCGTCTGCCTTCAGCTCAGATCATGATCCCAGGGTCTTGGGATCGAGGTCCGCATCAGGCTCCCTGCTCAGTGGGGAGTCTGCTTCTCCCTCTCCCCCTCTCCCCTGCTTGTGCTCTCTCTCTCCTGCTCTCTCTCAAATAAATAATAAAATATTAAAAAATAAATAAGTAAATAAAAACTCTAGTATGGATATTTAGTCCAAAATTTTTTATTAATTTTAGTGCTATCATACACACTTTCCACTCTACTTGCTGCAAAGAGAGTCATCTCAAGCCAAAAACAAAAACATATCCCCAAAGCAGCCAAACAAGTACATAAATTTTCTTTTATACTTATATGCAACCTTCCTCAAAGGCAGTCTGGATCTCTGCTAATCTTTTTCTTCAAGTCTTACTCACTCTGCTGCTCCATTACTGCAGGACTAAGAGTCACATGTTACATATTTAATCCCACAAGGGAGCTGTTTGAATCATTCCTGTAACCAAACCAGTTGGGCAACTAGACTAGTAAATAAGGATTTCAACCATCATCTAAAAGATGAAGAACTGCTGCCATCTCTCTTTAGCATAGTTCTAAAGCTTGTCCCTGACAAGTACAAGCACCTATCAGCTAAAAGTGAATCACATCAACTCCTGGCCTCTAAATTAAGATTGAAGAGAATCTTTCTCTCTTATTCCTTCCCCAACTAACCACCCAAGCAAAATTTAATAATCATCCTTCCACTCAATCACTGCTGAATAAACACCACATCGTATACAGGTTCCCAGGGCAATTTCCCTCCTAGACACCATTTCCTGGGCCTGAAATAAACTATGCTCCCGCCCAGTCTCTTCCCTTCCCTCCCTTGCAAGTAAGAAACACCCTCATAAAAGATCAACCCCTCCTTTTTCAAGGAAGTTGAGTGACTACAGATCCATCTTTTCCGACTACTGGCTCTGGAAAAACAGAAACCCGTAACTGCCTGGCTAAATAAACACTACAGACTACAGTGGACTGGATTGGCTGGAGGGGTTTCTCCCCAGTTTCTACCAGCGAGCCCAACAGCAATGAACTTGATCTCCGCCCCTAGGGGAACGACTGAAAACCAGTAACTAAATTACAGGGAACAAGCCGCCCACGGAGTTCGGGAAGGAGCCCACACGGGTCTCCTGCTTTCCTCACGATGGGGCTCTCCGTCCCGAGCGGCTACTTGAGGGACACTCTGGAGCCTCACGCTTTCTCACGGGACTGACAGCTCGCCAAATCCCACCCTTCGGGGAAGTGACAGGCTGAAGTTAAGCCTGCAGGTGCCCCCACAGAGCAAACCCGAAGGAAACCCAATCCTTAAAAACGAGACAAGGCCAACGTTACCCCTTCCGAGCCCCGGCCGCGCTGCGGACCTAGCCTTTTGTAGAAGGTGACTGAATGGAATTAACTCTTCGGCTGCCGATCTCCACGCTACCGCTCAGGCACCAACACGCGGGAACTCCGAACCCCGGCCCCCGCGGAGGTGACAGGAACGGCTTGCCTCCTCCCCTCGTCCCACTCCCATTAGCCCCATCGCGCTGAGGGCAGCCCCAGCCCGGGGCCTTCGGGCAAGCGCCGGGCCGGACTCGCGGGCTGCGGCGCCCCGGGAGGGTGAGCGGGCGGCACTCACCGCGATGACATTGACGAAGGTGGTCTTGCCCGAGTACTGCAGCCCCACCAGCGTCAGCTCCATCTCCTCCTTCCAGAAGAGCGAGCGAAACCAGTCCAGCAGGCGGGAGATGAGCGCCAGCATGATGGCGGCCGGGAGGGAGAACGGACGGGCGGGCGGGAGGACAGCAGCAGCGACGGCTCCCACACGAGCGTGCCTCAGCCCGGACCCCTCAACGGCTCCTCGGGGCCGCGGCGCACCACTGGCGGACACGGGCGGGCGGCGGCGGCCGAAGCCAGGAAGCCGAGCGGGTCATATGACTCGCCCTGCCCCACACGCTCGTCCCCGCGCCACCGTCGGCGTCCACGGCAAGAGCGACGTGGGCTGTCCGGCCAGGCGCGCCCACCGCCTGCAGCGCCACCTGCTGGAGCCTCCCTGCAGCACCGCGTACCCGGGAGCTGCCCTTGGGCTCCCTACCATCCCTCCCTCGCTCATTTACCTTGGTTAACTCATCATTCTTTCTGCAGTTGTTTATTGACAGTCGGCTGTATGCAGAAAGTCTTCAAGACTCTGGGAGATTCAGTATGGAATAAAGATGGGAAGCCACAAGTGTTTATCAAGAGGGAAATGATTAAAAAAAACTGTACTGTGGCCCCAAAAGGGAATATTATGCAGTTATAAAAACAAACGAGGAAATTCTCTGTGAACTGATAATGGAATGATGTCCAGGAAATGTTTTCAAGGACTGTAAGTGCAAAGTATGTGCATATATACAAGTATGTATTGTATTTGCATAAAGAAATCCTGGAAGACCAATAAAAAGGAAGGATAGAAGAAACTGGATGGCCAGAGACAGGAATGGGAATGAGATTTCTCTAGGTATCTTTTTGTATCATTTTGACTTTCAATCATGGAAATGAGTTGCCTGTTCAAAAGTTTAACTTGATTAAAAAATAAATTTAAATATCTGCAAGGCTTTCATACTAAAAAAAAAAAAAGTCCTTGCCCTCATGGAGCTCACATTCTAGTGAGGAGACATATAATATAATAAATATAAGATATAATGCCATGTCATGTAGTACCAAGCATTATAAAGAAAACTGAACAAGAGAAGGACACAAGAGTAGCAGTGTTCTAGTTAGGATCAGAGTAGACCTCTCAGAGGAGGTAGCCCTGGATGGGAAGACTTGGAGGAAGTGAGAAAGAGAGCCAGGCACAGATCTGATGGGAGCACATTCCAGGCAGAAGGAAAAACAAAGACCCTGAAGGGGGAAGGAGCATGACTGAAAAACAATCAGCATGGCTAGCTCGTTAATAGGCAGGGAGTAGAAAGAGATGTGGATGGAGAAAGAGGCAGGGACTAGAGGAAATAGGACATGGTGTCCTTAGTTCAGATTTTATTCTTGGTGAATGAATCAATTTATACTTTTAAAAGTGAGCTCTAGGGACGCCTGAGTGGCTCAGTTGGTTAAGCATCTGCCTTCAGCTTCTGGAGTCTGGGATCAAGTCGGGAGTCTGCTTCTCCCTCTCTCTGCTCCTCCCCCTGCTCATGCTCTTGTGCTCTCTCTGTGTCTCTCTCTCAAATAAATAAATAAAATCTAAAAAAAATTTTTTTTAATTTTTTAAAAAGTGAACTCTGGTAGCTCCATGGAGAATTGGCTATGGGAAGGCATAATGGATTGAACTGTGTCCCTCCAGAAGATATGTTGGAGTCCTAACCCCCAATACCTCAGAATGTGACCTTGTTTGAAAATAGGGCCATGGCAGACATAATCACTGAAGATGGTCATACTGGAGTAGAGTGGGATTTTAATCCAAAACAACTGGTGTCCTTATAAGAATAGCAGAGGATACACAGTCACAGAAGAGGAGAAGATCATGTGACGACAGAGGCAGACACTGAAGTGTTGCAGCTGCCAGCCAGGGAACACCAAGGATTGGCCAGCATGCCACCAGGAGCTAGTGATGAGGGAGCAGAAGGCTAGCTGAAGACAAAGCACAAGCTGACACCCTACAACCTCCCCCCACACCCCCACTCCTGGGTGGGACTTGTGTGACATTCTTCCAGGGATCTCCCAACTAAATGTTAATACCTTGCTAGAGGGGAAAACAAGCTTAACTTGACAATGGCAAGACCCCTGGGTATCTTATAAGTATCTTTTAGGTGGGTTCTCTTTAGCATATGAAAGTTCTTCTGAAACCTCCCTTTTCCTTACTTCCCCCAACTCCTGGGTATATAATCAGCCACTCCTCAAGACCCCAGGGGCAGCAGCTCTTTATGCCCACGGGTCCTCTGCCCATTCCCATGCTTTAATAAAACCACCGTTTTGCACCAAAGACATCTCAAGAATTCTTTGTTGGTCATTGGCTCCAGACCTCACCCCACCGAACCTCACCTATATTCCAAAACCACATCACTAGGGGAGAGGTGTGGGACAGATTCTCTCTTAGAGCTTCAGAAAGAACCACCTTGGCCAAGATCTTGATCTTGGACTTGTAGCCTCCAGAACTGTGAGACAAACTGTGGTTTTTAGCCATCCCGTTTGTGGTTCTTTCTTATGGCAGCTCTAGCAAGCTAATGCAGAGGGAAAGAACAGAAACAGTGAGATGGTTAGGAAGCTGTTGTATTAGTTTAAGGGAGGGATGATGGTGGCTGGAACCAAGACTTTGTAGGTACTTATGTGCTGACCATCACAGAGCTTTCATTCCGGTGGGAAGGACAATGAACCAATAAACACTAATTTTAAAATGAGAAATTGAACACTCCTCAACCTTCGCAATTATTGTAATTCCCTTCACCTCTAAAACCATTTAATGAAAAAGTCATTCTTACCTTCCATTTCTAGTTTCCCGTAAAAAAAACTATAGATTATTTTTTGTCATATAAACACAATATTATGTTTGTAAAATATCAAATAATACAGAGATGTGACAAAGAAAAGGTAGTCTATCTGTTGGCATCCTCAATCCCCTCATCTTTGAAGTAACCCATTTTAACAGTTTACTCTTTTTTTACCAAATAAACACATAATACAAATGCGTGATGGTTTTCTCTTATGTACAAAAATAGAAACATGTTGTAAGCATTACTCTATAGCTTCCTTTGTTCACTTATAGTTAAGTACATTTTATTTAAAATGAAGGCAATACCTTCTACCAGCTCATCCACCAAGGCACCAAGATGATACCTTGTGACTTCCTCATCCCACCCAGACCCAGCACCCAGTAAGGAAGGGTTTGCATCACAAGATCCTCCTGGCCAACTTTTTGGCCCAGACTGAGGCCCTGATGAAGGGGAAGTCAACAGAGGAGGCCCAGAAGGAGCTGCAGGCCACAGGGAAGAGTCCAGAGGCCTTGGAGAAGCTGTTGCCACACAAGGTCTTTGAAGGAAATCAGTCAACCAACTCTATTGTGTTCACCAAGCTCACGCCATTCATTCTGGGAGCCTTGATTGCCATGTACGAGCACAAGATCTTCATTCAAGGTATCATCTGGGACCCGCATCAACAGCTTTGACCAGTGGGGGGTGGAGCTGGGAAAGCAGCTGGCCAAGAAAATCAAGTCTGAGCTTGACAGCAGTAGCCCAGGGACCTCTCACGACGCTTCCACCAAAGGGCTCATCAACTTCATCAAGCAGGAGCGTGAGGTCAGAAGCCAATAAACTCATGCCCGGCTGCAGTCCCTGTTGTGACTGGTCCTTCTTGTTGCTCCTCCCCAGAAATGCACTGCACAGTCCTGCCCAGAGCCGCCTCTGGTTGCGGGCTTGGAACATAAGCCCTTTGGGGGAAGCTGGTCTGGAATTGCCACCCCACCCTTCCATGTCCTCGTGCCCTCTGTTTTACAATTGGCTGTTTCAGTACAGCTGATGTTTCTGACCATGTTCACTTTGTTCATGTACCAGATAGAAAAATAAAGATGCCACAAAGGAAAAAAAAAAATGAAGGCAATAAATACTCAAAGTAAGTGTTTCCTAATATTTTACTACGATTTACTATTATCTATTTCTTGAAGCTATTTATATATATTATATCCATACAATGGAAATACCATATAGTGGAGTTACTGTACATGTCTTCCCAATTCTGAGTTCATTCATGTTATAGTGGTAGCTTGAAATTGGCCCTAGTAGGAATAGTCACACTATGAAAATTGGCAAACATTACAAATCAGGATTCCACCCTTCCTTAGAAAACCAGTTGTTAGACATTTATCAACACACCGTTGATAATACCTAAATCATAGCATTAGAATGATGATTAAAATAATATTAAGTTAGACTAAGTAAGGATAGTAAAACACAGGATGTTATACTTATTACATATAGCCCTAAGTAGTTAGAATGGCTGATTGTGATTATCAGCTCCTCTACCCATCAGCTGTGTGAACTGTCAAAGTTGCTTAACCTCTCTGTGCTTCTATTTATTAACATTCACTAAAAGCTAGTTACTATTTCCAGGACATAGTGTCTCGGCACATTTTGTTAACAATTCCAGGACTCAGTTTCTCATCTGTAAAATAGGAATAAAGATACCATCCTTAAAAAAATAAATAAAATAAAATAAAATAAAATAAAGATACCACCCTTAATTGTTTCTTTAATTGAAGAGGCAATTTCTGCTGAACTCAGTCTAGTAGTGTTCTAAATCCTATGGGTGCACTCTTGCCTTTGAACTTTGTCTCAAATTAAGTTAAAAGAATGGGAATGCAGGATCACGTGCTCAGACACATTCAAAAGTCATGTGTAAAGGCCAGGAATCCCAGTGTCCTGTGAGGGTGGGGTAAGAGATAAGATGGACCGATATGTTTGCCTTATGGCTATTGTAATAAGAAACATAAAATTCTATGCCATCAGAGCTGGATGCATCTTTGAAGACCATTCTAGTTTTGGCTATCAGAAAACTGAGGCACAGATGAGGTAATATCACAGTTAGGGACAGGATTTTAAATTGGAATCTCCTTAAGGACAGGGACCATTTCTACTTAAATCAATGAAGTCATTTTGAGCAAATGAGGCAGTCACTATGGGGATTCTGAAGTCTAGTCTCTTAGGCATCTGTTTTGTTAGCTTCACACTTGTCTAACAGGATAATAGTTTTGGCCAAAGAATAAAATAGGTGTGACATATTCCATATGTTCCCACTGGCCTGATTATCAGCCTCAGAGCATCTTAAAATGACAGCAGCTGGGCTTCATCCACAGGATATTTCTGCATGTTGTCCGAGTCGGTCAAGGATCCAAGATTTTTCATTACCCATGTATGTCACTCCAAGTCATATAGATAGCCCCCTGAATCTGCAAGGGGCAGAAGGTCAGCTCTGCCTTTTAAAAGGATACTGTTGACCTCAGGAAAAGGGAAACAAGAAACAGGGAGTTCTCTTTAGAAATGTCAGGGAGGAAGAATTGCTGTCCTCTCACAAGTCCTTCTAGCTGGACTCAGAATTGAATTTACTTGAGACAGATTCACACGAGAAAAATAAAATTTAATAGCATGCATACAGGGAATCCACACAGACGTGGAAATTCCAAAGACAGTCAGGCAAAGTGAGGTCTATATGTCATCTTGAACTAAGGAGAAGGGGGCAGGGGTCTGGGACTTCAGAGGAAAGGAATGCATTCATAGGGCAATATGAAGAATAGATGTTTGTTTGTTTTAAGGATTTCGTTTTTTTAAAGTAATCCCTATACCCAACTTGGGGCTCAAATTCACAACACCGAGACCAATAGTCAAGGGCTCTACTGACTGAGCCAGTCGGGCACCCCAGAAGTTTGGTAATTAGATGTTCACCCTATGATACAGATGGGTCACTCAGATAAGATTTATCTCTGCTAATAATCCTTATTCTAGGAAAGCCACCCAATTTAGATTCTTCTAGGTTTGTAAGAGGGGCAAAGTTTCTCTTGAGCCTGTGGGATTCCAATTGCTCTCAGCTCAGAATAATCCATCATGCCAAATGGTCCATCTTAGGGTAGTCTGCCTTCACCCCTACAGAAGGAACGCTCCTCATTATTCTAAAACTGAGCTGGTCAACCCCAGGTTAAGAAAAGCCAATCATGTGAGAATGCCATAGGTGGAAAACATACTTAATGCAGTGTGGGGTGGAGCAAAGAGCTCTCTGCTAGGAAGGACAAGGCTTACGTTGAATAAGAAGTTCTTATTTTCACTTTAAGACTACATAACTGTGTGATCTCAGGCACCTCTCCTTTCTGGGCTTCAGCTTCCTTATGTATGAAGTGAAGGTTTGGGATAAGATAAAATTTAAGAAACTTTTACCTCTAAAACCTTATAATTTCATAGCAGCCCAACTGAAATGTTCAGAAAGGGATTCCTACATGAAAGAAGAAGTAATTTTTTTTTTTTAACAGCTTTTATCTTGGACGGGTCTAGAATTTTAGGTTTACAGAGAATTGAGCAAATAGTATGAAGAGTTCCCATAATCCTCTTCCCCTTTCATACTTTCTCCAATTATACTTGTAAAATTTGTTACAGTAGTTAACAATTGATGAACCAATATTGAAACCTTATTAACTAAAGTCCATAGGGTAATTAAGATTGTTTTTTAAAAATGGGAACAACAGGTCTAAAATGGAATCCCTTGCCCCCATTTTGGCAAACCAAGACTTAACTGCAGGAATGAGACCTTTAACCGGTCAATCTGGAATTTCCTGATCAGCGCTAGTGAGGTAGACCCTGGCCCTGGCCCAAAGGAAGGTGACCTTACCTGGAATAATCCTTCCTTTGCTTTTACTAATAACTTCCTTGTCCTGCCCCGTTTCTGCCTATAAAAGTCTTCCATTTTGTGCAGTCCTCAAAGCTCCTTTCTACTTGTTAGATGGTATGCTTCCAGATTCATAAGTTCTTGAATAAAAGCCAAATAGATCTTTAAATTTTCTCAGTTGAGTTTTGGTTTTAACACATTTGGTGGCAGCAGTAGGATCCAAAGCGGACTTCTGATGGCATTTGGAAACGAGAAACACGGGCATAGTACCGGTGGAACACTGTGAGTTCTCTGTCTCACTGTTTCTCAGGATAAGTTCTCTCAGTTCTCAGCTCTGCTCCCTGTCTCATTGGTTTTCCACCGTTCCCTATTTGGTTGGAAATTCCAGTCCCTGCTTTTGTACCCAGATCCCGAGATTTCATATCGGATACTCCTGGTGGAGGCTGTGGTTCCCCATTTGTTTTTGTTGTTGTTTAAATCAGACTACAGTCTTCATTCTTTGGAGTCTGCTGGTTCAGTTCTTTTCCCAGTCCCCAGATTCCACGTGGAGAACTTGGTGGTTACTGGCTGAAGATGGACTGTGTCCAATTGGTACCAGAGCCAGACTGGGTTTGGGATCAGACTGAGTCTGACTTAAGCTGGGTCCAGTGAGTATAGGCTATTGCTAATGGGAATCTCAGAAGCCAAAAGAGCCACAAAATTGGTGGTCATGAGCCAAACATTTAAAAGCTGTTAGAGTACTGGCCACCTAACTCCAATAGTCCTGTGTTATGATAAGTTGGTCATGGAATGGGTTAGACAGATACTAGGTAAAATTTGCGTGCAATGAGGTACACAGAATCCCCAACCCAGAGGCACATCTGTTTGAAGTATTAATCTGGCTTCAAGAAACACAGAAACTCTTAGCTAAAAGAAATGGGATTTTTTAAATCTATAGTTAAGCACAGGGTGCCTGGGTGGCTCAGTTGGTTGAGCATCTGCCTTCGGCTCAGGTCATGATCCCAGGGTCCTGGGATCGAGCCCTGCATCGGGCTCCCCTGCTCAGTGGGGAGTCTGCTTATTTCTCTCCCTCTGCCCCTCCTCCTGCTCATACACACTCTCTCTCTCAAATAAATAAATAAAATGTTAAGCATACTAGTTCAGCATGCCTGCTTATTTTATGTCTAAAAATGATAATCCCAGAAAGCTGTAGATATCTACAAAAGTGGCAAAATCTTACTTAAAAACCTAGAATTTGCAATGGTCATTATGGGGAATATGCCAATTGGTAAGATTGAGAAGTCCTGAATTAAACTGAATGGAATACCTATTTTAACTGGTATGCAGAAGCTTCCAAGATTTCAAAATTGAAATTTTGAATCTCATTGAAAGAGTCATTACAAAAGGCTAATGAAAAGTTAAAGACACAAGAGGTACCTAAGACAGAAGACTGAGACTCATGTGACTCTTTCTACTCCCTCTATCCTTTACCAGAGTGCTCCCAGTCCCCTAATCCTCTCTCTGAATTGCCTTTCCACTCTAAAGAGACTATTAAATAGTTACCTTTTAAAATAAAAACACCTGAGGTTGCAGGAGGCCCTCTTTAAAAGACACCTCTCACTCCTTGGTCAAAGGTGAAACTTAGGGCTGTAGGGAAAACATTTTCTAAACCTAGGGTGGATCCCAGAAGTTTTTGGAAGAACTTTGAGTCATTATCAGGACTTACGCTCCCAGGCTGCCAGATCTTTATCAGTGCATGTACATGTTGGTAAGACCTGGTGAAGCCCAAAAATGGATGCAGGAAGCAAAAATGGCAAAACCCCAAGGATGATATTTGAGATCCTTGATCTTCAGTAGGTTTCCCTCATGGACCAGCCAAACCTGGCAAAAGAGCAATCGATCTTTTATAAGCCATTCAGAGAGTCTTCCTTAACTGCATTGATTGATCTAATATCCACACATGCAAACAAAAGAAAGATGAATCTGTGGCCGACTTTAAGACCTGTTTGGAAGCTCTCTTCCGATGGTATTCTGGGTTCCATACAACAAAGAAGGTCATCCAACCTGCTCTAGCTGCCCTACTTGTAAATGGATTAACTCCTCAGATTAGTGGATTGGTAAAAGGGCAGAAAATGAGATGGGAGGCCACCAGCCTGACTCAAGTCATGGCCATAGCTGAGTACTTTGAAAGGACTTTGGAACAACAATGTAAACGTAGGTCTGCCAGCTATTTGCTTCAGAGCCACGCCAGCTCCAAGGTGATGTAGGAGATGTTAGGGTTCGAAGCCGATGGCCAAGAAAGAATTCTTGAGACATCTGTGGTGCAAAAAGGTGATTTTTATTAAAGCACGGGGACAGGACCCATGGGCAGAAAGAGCTGCACTGGGGTCATGAGGAGTGGCCCTTATATACTTTCAAGTTGGGAGGGGGTTAGGGATAGCATAAGTCTCTAAGGAATTTTGGAAGCAAGGTTTCCAGGACCTTGAGCGGGCTAGCTATTGCTGGGAGAAGGTCATTTATTACACTCATAAAACCCGAGTCATGAGACCCTTCTGATATATATCGGTGGGTCACATGCTTGGGAGGACCATTGCCAACATGTATCTTGTGGGGTAGAGATAAAGGAAGATTTCCAAAAGACTTTTTATATGTTACAATAGACTTAAAGGATCCTGGGGGTTGGGCTAAGATTGCCTTTTGCCCTTAGCAAACTCGAGGCAATTGGGTCCCTCGAGGAATGTCACTCTGCCTGTTTCAAGGACTTGTCAATAGACTGTAGATAGTAAGGAAATTTAGTAGTTTTTCTTCTGCCTTTGTTTCCCACATCACAAGGCACTTGGAATAACAGCTGGGCCTCCCCCATTGCACCCTCCTAGGGGTCCATTGTCAAAATGCTGGTCCAAGGATCAATATCCCAGCTGTAATCAACTGGGACCCTGGAAAAGAGACTGTCTCAAAGGTCCTATGCAGATTCTTTAACATCCACTTCTATACCCCGATATCTATCCTGGAAGGAGGGCACTTCCCAAAGTTAATGGGATTCTGAAGGATTTTACTGGTCAGATGCTACCTTATTTCCTTAAATAGCCAAGGGGAAGCAAACTAAAATTAATGGTTGTGCAATGCTGCCAGAAATATTGACTGTTTGTGCTGACTGAAAATTGACAAGATTTTTGGAGGGATTTAGGGTGCCTGGGTGGCTCAGTTGGTTAAGCATCTGCCTTTGGTTCAGGTCATGATCCCAGGGTCCTGGGATCAAGTCCCACAGTGGGCTCCCTGCTCAGCGGGGGGTCTGCTTTTCCCTCTGCCCTTCCCCCCTGCTCATGATCTCTCTCTCTCTCTCTCTGCTCTTAAATAAATACATAAAATCTTTTTTAAAAAAAGATATTTGGAGGGATTTAATAACTCTATGACCAGAAATGTAGCCAAATTGGAAGCTGATATATAGAGCCTGATAAGAATTTTTTTTTTAAGGCCACCTCCCCTAAGCTAAATGTATCCAGTGGGCAAGGAAAACATTCTAACATAGGTGAGTGGGTATGTTAGTCCTTGATATCCTTTAGGTGGCAACACAATTCTTTGAGGAATTAAAGACAGCTGTCTTTTTTTTTTTTTTTTTTTACAAATCTAGTCTTTACAGGACCAGAGATGGCAGCTCTAGAAACAATTCAAAGTCTAACAGTCCTTTTTACCAACCCCCCAACACTCCCCCTATTTATCTCAAAAGATGTGTAGAAACTTTTTTTCTGTGCCTTTGTGATGTAAATGTTCTCCTGGGATCTTATCCAGAACTCTTATCTAGACCATCTCTTTGATACCCAAACTTATGGAGGTAATTCTTATCAAAAGAAAAAACAAAAGGGGGAAAGGTCATTTGGAACTTGACTTGTTGAGGACAAATCTTAAGTGTCTTCACTGCAAATATTAATACAAAAAGCTTTAATCATCTGAGCAGATCACCTTAATCTAGCCTATCTACCAGAAAAACAATTTAGATCCAACTTCTTTTTTAACTAGTGAGTTTTGTATTATTGTACTTAATTCATGGCAGTAATTTTGAAATGGAAGCTAAAAGGCCTCTGTTTACATCTGTTTGTGGCTGTCCGTGTATATATGTGTTGTAGATATATGGTATTTTCTTTTTTTTTTTTTAAGATTTTATTTATTTTTTTGAGACAGAATGAGAGACAGAGAGCATGAGAGGGAGGAGGGTCAGAGGGAGAAGCAGACTCTCCACTGAGCACGGAGCCCGATGCGGGACTCGATCCAGGGACTCCAGGATCATGACCTGAGCCGAAGGCAGTCGCTTAACCAACTGAGCCACCCAGGCGTCCGATATATGGTATTTTCTACCTTCAGATGGTATTGCTGAAATTAATTTGTAAAAGAGCTCTATCTAGTTGGCTTAAAGAAAATGAAGTGCTTATATAAATTGAATTCTCAAAAATATGGTAGAAACTAGCTCTGATGATTTCAGATTTACATGATCTGGGAAAATATTCAATATTAAAGCTAGTTCTGTTTTGTTGGTTTAATTAAAACAGGTGTGTCTTTTTAAAAAAGTTAAAAAATTTAAATAATCTCTAAACCCAACGTGGGGCTCCGACTCACAACCCTGAGATCCAGAGTCATACTGTCTTCGACTGAGCCAGCCAGGCGCCCCAAACAGATGTGTCTTTAGAGTTAGCATTAAATAGAGTACTTTTATTCTACATAGGCTTACTAAAAGTCTGTTAACCTTAAAAATAGACACTACCAGTTATTTTAACCAGCAAAGGATGGGTTTATTGGGGGAAAAGAAGAATTGCGGCATGGGACAAACAAGCTGCAGCAAAACCACAGGTAAGTCCAGGGAACCAAGGAGAGGCATGTTTTTTGAGGAGAAAATGGGGAAGTTGGGAAGGCTATTATGAACTAAGAGACCATTGGAGTAAACTGGAAGTTCACAGTGTGGTGGCTTCTCACTGGCAGAGCTGTTGCCCAGGGGGATGAGGAAAACCTCTTTTCCTCTGGCTGGAGTAGTATCCATGTGCAAGGTCAAGTCTATCTCTTCCTGTTGGGTCTGTAATTGACGACGAGTGGTAGGGAGTGAGAGCTCCCCCTGCCCAAACCTCACAACTTCATTTTAATGACTTTCTCATTACCAATTTTCACAGGTCAAATAAGTTCATGTTATCTCTGTTGCAAAATTTGTCAGCAAGGAAATTAGCTTGAGATGATGGCTTACTTTGTCTAACGTCTCATGAAGTTTTTGTGAGTAGTCTAAACATACTTGTTGGGAGCAAATGATTTAGATAGATGTCAGTGGTCAAGCTCTATTCCAAAGCTGTAATCATCAAGACAGTATGGTACTAAGACAAAAACAGAAACATAGATCAATGGAACAGAACAGAAAACCCAGAAATGGACCCTCACCTCTTTTTTTTTTTTAAGATTTTGTTTATTTATTTGACAGAGAGAGAGATAGCAAGAGAGGAACACAAGCAGGGGGAGTGGGAGAGGGAGAAGCAGCCTTTCCGCCGAGGAGGGAGCCTGATGCGGGGCTCGATCCCAGGACCCCAGAACCACGACCCAAGCTGAAGGCAGACACCTAACAACTGAGCCACCCAGGCACTCCTGGACCCTCAACTCTATGGTCAACTAATCTTTAAAAAAGCAGGAAAGAATATCCAATGGAAAAAAGACAGTCTCTTCAACAAATAGTGTTGGGAAAGTTGGACAGCCACATGCTGAAGAATGAAACTGGACCATTTCTTACCCATACATAAAAATAGACTCAAAATGGATCAACAACCTAAATGTGAGACAGGAATCCATCAAAATCGTAGAGGAGAACACAAGCAGCAACCTCTTCGACCTGAACCACAGCAACTTCTTGCTAGACACGTCTCCAAAGGCAAGGGAAACAGAGGCAAAAATGAACTGTTGGGACTTCATCAAGATAAAATGCTTTTGCACAGCAAAGGAAACAGCTGAAAAAACTAAAAGACAACCAGCAGAATGGGAGAAAATATTTGCAAATGACGTATCAGATAAAGGGCTAGTATCCAAAATCTATAAAGAACTTATCAAACTCAACACCCAGAGAAAAAATAATCCAATCAAGAAATGGGCAGAAGACATGAACAGACATTTCTCCAAAGATGACATCCAAATGGCCAACGGACTCATGAAAAAATGCCCAACATTGCTCGTCATCAGGGAAATACAAATCAAAACCACAACAAGATACCACCCCACACCAGTCAGAATGGCTAAAATTAACAAGTAAGGAAACGACAGATGTTGGTGAGGATGCGGAGAAAGGGGAACCCCTCCTACACTGTTGGTGGGAATGTAACTGGTGCAGCCACTCTGGAAAACAGTATGAAGATTCCTCAAAAAGTTGTAAATAAACCTACCCTACAACCCAGCAACTGCACTGCTAGGTATTTACCCCAAAGATACAAATGTAGTGATCCAAAGGGGCACCTGCACCCCAATGTTTATAGCACCAATGTCCACAATAGCCAAACTGTGGAAAGAGCCCAGATGTCCATCAACAGATGGATAAAGAAGATGCGGTGTAGATAGATAGATAGATAGATGATAGATAGATATAACGTAATACTATGCAGCCATCCAAAAATGAAATCTTGCCATTTGCAACAACATGGATGGAACTAGAGGGTATAATGCTTAACTTTTTTTTTTTTTAAGATTTTATTTATTTATTTGAGAGAGAGAATGAGAGAAAGCACATGAGAGGGGGAAAGGTCAGAGGGAGAAGCAGACTCCCTGCCGAGCAGGGAGCCCGATGCGGGACTCGATCCAGGGACTCCAGGATCATGACCTGAGCCGAAGGCAGTCGCTTAACCAACTGAGCCACCCAGGCGCCACTAGAGGGTATAATGCTAAGTGAAATAAGTCAATCAGAGAAAGAAAATTATCATATGGTTTCACTGATATGTGGAATTTAAGAACCAAAACAGAGGATCATAGGGAAAGAGAGGAAAAAATAAAACAAGACGAAACCAGAGAGGAAGACAAACCATAAGATATTCTTAATCATGGGAAACAAACTGTGGGTTGCTGGAGGGATGGGATAGAGTGATGGGATAATTGGGTGATGGACATTAAGGAGGGCACATGATGTAATGAGCACTGGGTATTATATAAAACTGATGAATCACAGGCCTGTACCTCTGAAACCAATAAGACATTATATGTTAATTAGTTGAATTTAATAAAAAAAATTTTTAAAAAAAGCACTAGTACTTTTAAGACTAAATATAAACAACATGAGAGAAACAATTGTGATACAACAAAGTTTCCCTGGTGTTCATATTCTCTTAGAGCATATTATAGTAGTAATAACCATGAGGTTGTATTAATAACTTCATGTTTATGTTAATAAACTCTTGGTTATTAATATGTTTCAATTTTTTTTTAAAGATTTTATTTATTTATTTGTCAGAGAGATAGAGCACACAAGAAGGGGGAGTGGCAGGCAGAGGGAGAAGCAGGCTCCCCGCTGAGCAAGGAGCCCCATGCAGGACTCAATCCCAGGACCCTGGGATCATGACCTGACCCGAAGGCAGACACTTAACTGACTGAGTCACCCAGGCGTCCCTCAATTTTCTTTAAAAACCTGAGTTTCAAGAGGTTTATTTTATTATTAAAATGGATTTTTTCCCCCAGAGGAACAATATCGCCCCTTTCCCATTAGATCCATCTATGATTTGAATGTGTATGTGCATGCATGCATAGGGGTAGTTGAGGTAGGAATATCACTAATTAAAAATCACTTTGTAGGAAAAAAATACTTATTAAGGGTATTTAATGGTGGGGGAAATAAAACATAACATTAAATGATAAAAGCTGGTTGTAAACGTGAAAAAAATAGATGTCAGTGCAATAAGAGTTTTTAGGAGCAGTAATTATGGTTATGGTAGATGTCTTTTTTTTTAAGATTTTATTTATTTATTTGACAGAGACAAAGAGAGAGGGAACACAAGCAGGGGGAGTGGGAGAGGGAGAGGCAGGCCCCCCGAGGAGCAAGGAGCCCAATGCAGGGCTCGATCCCAGGATACTGGGATCAGGACCTGAGCCGAAGGCAGACGCCCAACGACTGAGCCACCCAGGGACCCCTGGTAGATGTCTTTAAAAATAGCTTCCAAGGGCACCTGGGTGGCTCAGTTGTTAAGCGTCTGCCTTCGGCTTAGGTCATGATCCCAGGGTCCTGGGATTGAGCCCCGCATCAGGCTCCCTGCTCAGCGGGAAGCCTGCTTCTCCCTCTCCCATTCCCCCTGCTTGTGTTCCTGCTCTCGCTGTGTCTCTCTGTCAAATAAATAAAATCTTTAAAAATAAATAAATAAAATAAAAATAGCTTCCAAAAATCTTTTATGTGGGATGTCCCGATCAGATAAGGGGCCACCAAATGTGGGGCATCCCAACTGGGTGGAGGCCGATGGGGTGTGCGCAGTGAAAGAATTCACTCAAGGCAGAACAAAGGAGATAGAAGTTTATTGAATACACCGGAAGGGAGCAAGGTGGGCAGGACAGCAAAGGAGAGACTGCCACAAGGTGGTGGTGAGGGGCTGCAGTTATAGGGCAGAGTGAGGTGGTATGAGAACATATTGAATTTTCCCTTTTTTGGTAATCTTAGGAATCTTAGATCCACCTAAGGTGGCTGGTTGTAATTGGTCAGTTAGGGTCTATGGCTATTTTGAGGTGGGTCACTTACTGAGCCTGCATTCAGCTCAGTGTCCACCGTGGGTCCTTTTACCTCACTCAGGTTTTCAGTGCTCAAGCCTGTTGCCTAAAAGTGGCCTCTACATTCTGGTAACTTGAAACCTTTGAGTTGTGCCCCTCCCCACTGCACTCTCTCTCTCAAACAAATCTTTAAAAAAAAAAAAGAAAGAAGCATATGCTTCTAGGAATTATAAAGTGTATTCAAAAATTTGCCAGTCTAAAGAATATTGATGTAACAGTTCACAATAACTTGCTTCTTTTGCAAGGGGTAGGGGGAGGGGGAGAGGGAAGGAGAGAGAATCTTAAGCAGGCTCCACACCCAGCGCAGAGCCTGAGGCGGGGCTTAATCTCATGACCCTGAGATCATGACCTGAGCTGAAATCAAGAGTTAAGTGCTTAATTGACTGAGCTACCCAAGCACCCCAACATGATAGCTTCTTAGTTTTTGCTAGAAAGTAAGGTTTCCAAGTGATAAGAGTTCTAATTAACATACAGGTAAAGAAGTCATATTATAAAAATTCATTTAGTTTTATTTTCTAATTACATCAGCTAGAATATCCAGGAAAACAAAAATGATAGTGGTGAAAACAGCTTTTCTTTTTCACATTTCTCAACAGTGAGATTTTAAAGTCAAATAGCTTTTATTTTTATTTCTTATAATTCTTATACATAATTAAAACTATCAGAAATAAAGGAAGCAATTCCATACGCAAGGAAGGTAGAATGTGTTTTAGGGTAAGAAAAAATGAGATGTGATGATGCATTTTTGTTAAAAGAAAAGAAACTAAATTTGTGTTTTTTTAAGATTTTATTTATTTATTTGAGAGAGAGCAAAAGCAAGAGAGATCACAGAGGGAGAGGGAGAAGCCAACTCACCGCTGAGCAGACAGCCCGATTCGGGCCTTGATCCCAGGACCCTGAGATCATGACTTGAGCCAAAGGCAGATGCTTAACCGACTGAGCCCCCTAGGCGCCCCAAGAAAGTAAATTTGTTATCTAAGTCATCATTACTTTTTGGTGGATTTGATTACTAGTCAGTATTATAATTTCAGGGATAAAAGTATGCATTTTGGTGTCATGCAGGTATGGATTTGCATCCCCATTCTCTCACTTCTGACTTTTGGCAAATTACTTCACCTCTCTGAGCCTAAAATGGCAATAATATCTAGCTCTCAGGGTTGTCATGAGAGTCAAATGCAATAATATAATAAAATCTCTTAGCACAGTGCTCTGCCCATAGAAAGCGCTCATTAAATGCCACTATTCTTCTCACATTCAAGATTCCAATGCCTGGGGTGCTTGGGTGGCTCAGTCGGTTAAGCGTCTGCCTTCGGCTCAGGTCATGATCCCAGGGTCCTGGGATCGAGCCCCGCATCGGGCTCTCCACTCCGCGGGAAGCCTGCTTCTCCCTCTCCCACTCCCCCTGCTTGTGTTCCCCCTCTCTCTGTGTCTCTCTCTGTCAAATACATAAAATCTTTAAAAAAAAAAAAAAAAGATTCCAATGCCTAATGTGGAAATTCCCTCCTGGGTGTTCCTGTGCCAGGCATGCTACCCAGAAAATGACTGACCTAATCCCCTCCTTCTAAGAGTTCACATTCTGTAACAGCATGCCGTGGGAATCCTTGCTGGGCTGTTCTCACAAACACTTTAGGAACACTTAGTATATACATCTTGTGGCTGCTGTGTTAAGACCAGTGTTTCTCAATCTCGAGTACTACCGGCATTTGGGACCCACTCATTCTGTGTTTGGGGCAGCCATCCTGTGCTCTGTAGGATCTTTAGCGTCATCCCTGGCCTCCCTCCACTAGGGGCCAGTAGCGCACACTGGCCCCCAGTTGTGACAACTAAAAATGTCTCCAGACATTACCAGCTATCCTGGAGGGGCAAAATTGCCTCCAGTTGAAATCCACTGGATTCAATCATTGTTTTGTTTTGTTTTCCCCATTTCTCACTGTCCTGTCCTTTAAATCCACCCTAGGGCAACCACATACCAAGAGGTGGGAGTGGTCCCCCACCTCCCACAAAGAAGGAGTGTTTTATCACTGACATTGTTCCATTTTGCCAGCATGGGGATAATAAAAAACAGATAAACTGTTGTTGTTTATTATTGTGTTACCTCCTTTATAGACAATGCATCCCTTTACTGCAGCAACCAGTGTCCCCTTGGTATACCATTGTTCTATGTGCCCATTCTTCTCCTGCCCCTGTCACTCTTACGTAACAAAAACATCTTGCTGTCCCTTTAAATCACTGCACATAATCCAATATATCAAGTCTTAAGAAATTGGAAAAAAAAAATTATTACAGTTTACGCCAACTGCAGACTGGACCTTTGGGAAGGGACATAGGGCAAGATTGGCTACTTCTATTTCCTGGTGTATTTGCTTCCTAGAACTGCTATAACTAAGGACGACAGACTGTATGGCTGTGAAGAAATGTATAGTTTCACAGCGTGGAGGCTAGAAGTGTCGACAGGCAGGTTCCTTCTGAGGGCTGTGAGGGAGACTCTGTTCCAGGCCTCTCCTCCCAGCTTCTAGGGATTTGCTAGCCATTTTTGGTGTTGCTTGGCTTGTAGATGTACTTCCCCATCTTTGCTTTCATCTTCACATGGCTTCATTCTCCCTGTGTATGTGTCTGTCTCTGTGTCTAAATTCCCCTTTTTTATAAGGACCCCACCCTAATGACTGCATCTTAATTTGATTACTTCTGTAAATATCTTATTTCCGAATACAGTTACATTCTGCGGCACTGGAGATTAGAGCTTTAACATATCATTTTGCCCCCCCGGGGCGGGGGGGCAGACACAATTCAGTCCATAAGCAGCTACCCCTATTCTTCCATCAGTAGGATGAAAATGTAATTTATTATCCAAAATGAGACCCTTTTGAAAGTGAAGGGGTGCTGTTGATAATTATACCAGGACCTCAGATGTAAATCAGAACTATCCTGGTCAAACTGGGCCACATGATCTACTGACCCATGAAGTATCAGACCTAGTGGAGGTGGAGAGTGGGGTATGTGAACCAGGAAGTGTTGATTCAACCTTCGTTGCCATGATAGATGCTGGTACTTTCTGGGTGTGGCAAATGTTTCATGCTGACTCTTACTCTCATGGACCACGGGCAGTAGCTCATCAATTCACCGGACTGGGGCCAATGCATCTCTATTCTAGCAGGTGGCTTGAGGACTCCTTCCTTTAGAATCAGAGGATCCGGGCGCCTGGGTGGCTCAGTTGGTTAAGCGACTGCCTTCGGCTCAGGTCATGATCCCGGAGTCCTGGGATCGAGTCCCACATCGGGCTCCTGGCTCGGCGGAGAGCCTGCTTCTCCCTCTGACCCTATCCCCTCTCATGCTGTTTCTCTCTCTCTCTCTCTCTCTCAAGTAAATAAACAAATAAAATCTTTAAAAAAAAAAAAAAAAAAAAAGAATCAGAGGATCCAGGAGTCTGTTTTCTGCTGAGGTCTCCTCATCCCACCAGGAAGCCTCCAAGGATGAAACCTAAGACAGTCCCATCCCAGTTCCCTCCACAGATGATCCACATCTGTTCCCCTGGAAACACTCAACCATACTTGGCCTCACAAACCGTGGGCACAAGATTGTCCCTAGTGTGGTAGTGTTTTTTTCTCTCCTCAGTCAGAACAGCTAGCCAACCCCAAGCCACATGTTTTAGATTACACATGCAGGAGTCCACTGCATCGCCCAGCTTCTCTGAGGGGTTCATTTCAAACCTCTTTCCCCAGCTTTAAGGTGACAATTAGGTACCCCCACAAACCCCCTCACGGGAGGTGAGGGCTGAGGAAGGGCTCGACTCACCAACAGCTGTCTCCAAACACTGTCCTTTCCTTTAATTTCCCCATCTGGGCCCCTTTCCCACCCTCTTTGGGGTGAAGGGCTCGTCATCCCAAAGCCATTCCTTGTGCAAGTACTTCAAGGCGACCTCACGCTGCACATTGAGATGTGGCATTTATTACTTCAGTACTTCGGTCAAACGCAGAACAAAATGGTTTCATCGTAACCATCTTGTACCCCATTATTATTGACCAGACTGAGGCTGGCATTATCTTCCTCAACTTGGCATCCCAGAGTCTAGCTCCGGGTCTGACATCTGGTTAGGGAGGTCTGTAAGTGCTTCCCAATGAGTGAAGTGACAGCCAGTTTCCAGTCCTCTCAACAGTGTGATCTCTCTCCCTTGAGAATGCTTCAGTTTGGTTTACTGAACTCCTAAATCAACCTTTGATAGTGGAATAAAGAGAGGGGTAGAAAAGCGAGATGTACGTGAACTTCCGTCCAGCTTCGCGAAGGACGCCTCGCATTTCCGCGGGCGGCGCGCGCCGGCAGCCAGTGCGGCGGAAGGGATGCGCCCCCGCGGCGAGGCTTCCCACGGTCTCCGCGCCGGCGCCGCAGCCTTTTAGCTCCCGCTGACGGCTGCAGGGCGCGCTGCAGGGGCTCCTCCTGGCTGCAAGAAGCGGGAGCAATGTTCTGACGCGCCGCGGGATCGTCTGCGAGGCGGGGGGAGGGTTTCATCCGCTGCCAAACCAAGTTCAAAGGCGGCCTGCAAGCTTTCAGGATAGACACGTCAGTCCAGAATACCCCAGGCGTTGACCAGGCCTAGGCAGGTGGTCTGCTCTGCCCATGTTCTGGGGGAGGACTGAATCAGGGCATCCAAAGAAAACTTTGTTAATAACATCGGGTTCTGCACAATGCTTTGGGCCCAAAAATATGCGATGGAACAGAAGCATTCAAACAGACCTTTAAGATTCATTTTTTAAAGAGTTCATTATTATTTTACTGGTTGCTTGTAGGGGGAGATAAAAGGAGTTGGGAAAATAAGTTTTGGCAGGAGAGGTATTTTCTATAAAACAATTTACATAATATATATTAGTAGTAGCGTCTGATTGGTGTAAAATACTTCCAATACCTCAGATGTGTGTTCTGTGAAGTAGAAAATACGATCACTATTCCTTCCCTCATCCCAGCTTCACTTCCTAGAGGTAATTGCTCTTGACAGTTTGGTTAGTTTTCTTTAGCAATAGGAGTAGTAGTATCAATAGTAATAATAATAATAGTTTTCTTTAATAATAGTAGTAGTATCAATAATAATAATAATAGCAAAAAATGGATCAAGGACTCACTTCTGTGTCAGGCACAAGCTAAAAGCTTCGTAGAGACTGTTTGATTTAATCCTCATATCCTTTCTATGTCAGAGATACTTTTAGTACGCCTGCTTTACAAATATAAGAACCAAGGGTTAGAGAAGATAGGTAACTTACCCAAGATTGTGCAGCTTTCTGTATGTTTTTAGCATGTGTTTACAAACATCTATTGTGTGAGTGCATATATATGGGCTTATTATGTATATTTTTCTGTTAATGAGATTAAGTATAACATACTTTTTTTTTTAAAGATTTTATTTATTTGTCGGAGCACAAGCAGAGCAGGCAGAGGGAGAAGCAGGCTTCTTGCTTAGCAAGAAGCCCAATGTGGGACTCGATCCCAGGACCCTGGGATCATGACCGGAGCTGAAGGCAGACACTTAACTGACTGAGCCACCCAGGTGTCCCAAGTATAACATACTTTTATGAATCTTGTCTTTTTGCACTGAATATGTCATAGACACTTTTTAAAAAAGATTTTATTTATTTGTCAGAGAGAGAACAAGCAGGGGATGCGGCAGACAGAAGGAGAGGGAGAAGCAGGCTCCCCACTGAGCAGGGAGCCTGATGTAGGACTCGATCCCAGGACCCCGGGATCATGACCTGAGCCAAAGGCAGACGCTTAACCAACTGAGCCACCCAGGTGCCCTCATAGACACTTTGATATCAGGATTTATGACTGCGTCCTTCCACCGAGCAAGACAGTCTCTCTAAACCTCAGTTTCCCTGTTATTATCAACCCAAAAGTTAACCTATGTATGTATAATACCTGGCTGGCACATAATAGGTGCCCAAGAAATTACAACTATAAATATAATGACTCACATTACTAGTTAATGTTCAGGGGGACACCCATTAAAGGAGGTGCTTTTTGTTTTGATTTAATGTGATCGTGCTAAGGCAACTAAAATCTACTGAATTTAAATGACCTGCCAGTTCTCTCTGAGTGTTTTGTTTTGACGGTTTGGTTGTTGTGGGCTCAGAAGGAAAAAGGGAGAAAAAAAAAAAACATCTGGGAATGAATGTTTAAGGAAGTGTTTAATGAGGCTCAGAGAAGCAAATGAAAAATGCAAAACAAGCAAAATCCTGAGAAAAAACTCTGACAACAGGAGATCAAGACTGAAGTCTCTCCCCTCATCTATAAATCCCTCTGGCCACTTGAGATGAGTTCCTGGGTCTAGATAACCTCTGCCCAGAGCCCATCACCAAGTGAGCCTTTAATTGTAGCCTCCCTCACAGAGCTCAAATACCGTCTAGAATAATGTGGACATGCTTATGTTTTTGTCCTATCTTTAGTGGACTATTCCTTCATGAAATAGGAAATTGCAGTTGGCCTTGAGCGGGGGTTGAGAATCGTAATCACTGATTTTTAAGTTACAATGGAGGTTCCCACTGTTGCAAGGGGTAGGTATTCTGGATGCTGCTGCTTCCATGTAGGAAATCAGTTTGATACCTCCTGCTAATTTCTTCTTGCCTCTGCTGAAATAAAACAACAAACTGAGAATCCTTTGAAATTGTAGTTTTCATGCAATAAACATTTTTTGGCACCTGCTATGTTCCAGGCACTGTTCTAGGCAATGAGACATCAGTGAACAAAACAGGAAGGAAAAAAGAGAAAGAAAGAAAGAAAGAAAGAAAGAAAGAAAGAAAGAAAGAAAGAAAGAAAGAAAGAAAGGAAAGAAAGAAAGAAAGAAAGAAAGAAAGAAAGAAAGAAAGAAAGAAAGAAAGAAAGAAAGAAAGAAA